>NC_056743.1:849992730-850025230 GCF_019279795.1 Protopterus annectens | reverse complement strand
AACTATTACACCCTGGCTGTACCAATACACCCTGTCCTTCTACTTCAAACATCAAAGAGTCCATTGTCACTCAATTCAACACTCATTTTATCCAGTTAGTTTTATCACTAATCAATGATCACTTCACTTCACCACTCCAACTTTTATCTGTTCTTGAAAACAAAATACTGTTTTTTTAGTTTTCAGCCTGTCCCAACATCAGCCATAAAAAATTACTAGCCATGTTAAAAGCAACAATCTCGGCTACTGAGTTCTTCAAAATAGGTGCAGAAGTACTAGCCTTCCCTGTCTCCATTCTAATCAGCCAGTCAATAACTGAAAACAATGTCCCATCCAGCTGGAAAAAATCCATTTTTATCCCCCTTCACAAAGGAGGCTCTTCAACAGAGTTAACAAACTATACACCTATTGCTGTCCTATAACTCCTGTCTAAAATCCTTGAAAAATATATTCACTCCCAGCTTATGAAACATATAACCAAACACAACCTGTTCTTCAACACCCAGCATGGTTTCAGGCCTAACCACAATATTACTACTGCCCTCCTCAACTTCAACAATATAATAAACCAATACAGAAATGAGAAAAATCTTGTTTCTTCACTTTTTCTTGACCTTTCCAAAGCATTTGGCACAGTTTCTCACCAATAGCTCCTCTCTGAACTTGCAACACTAGGTCTCACTTACGCCTCCCTCTCTTGGTTTCACAGTTGTTTATGCAGTCATCAGCAGGCAACTAAATTGCAATAAAACTTTTCAGCATTTCAACCAATCTATGTTGGTGTTCCCCAAGGGTCAATACATGGCCCCTTTCTACTTAATATTTTCATAAATAAACTTCATACTGCTACAATACTTGCCATTCTCATACAATATGCCGACAATTCAACCTTTATCTGTTGTGCCCCATCCATATCAAAATTGCAGGAAATCACTCAAAAACCATTGACTTACATCGAAATATGGCTAACAAATTCTAGCTTGCTGCTTAACACCAAAAACAAACAAAAAAACAAACAAATGCTATTTACTCCAAAACAACACTGTAAGGAGAAACAAACATTTCATTACCTCAAGTAATAACACAAAAATAGAAACTATAAGCCAAACTAAACTACTCGTTGTCATAATAGACGACAACCTCAGATTTGATCACCACATACTTCATTCCATCAAGAAAACTCAGCAAAAACTCAGCTTCCTCTATAGGGTAAAACACTACCTGACAGATCAAGCAAGGATTACCTTAGCAGCAACATACCTCCTTCTTTCTCTGTTATATGCTTCCCCTATTCTTATAAATATCAACACTACATATAAAACTAAACTAGCCTCCTGCTACTACAAAATAGCTAAATTTGCAACCAACCAATCTTATAAAATACACCACTGCCTTGCATTTGAACAATTAAATTGGCTTGAACTCCCAAACCAGTTGACATACTCACAACTAATCATTGTCCACAACCTACTGTACTCTCCAGACAAATACCCAGCATTACTAAATACTCTACTGTACTACTCACGCACTGGAGAACTTTGCTCTAGCAGTAACATTTTACTATTTATCAGTAAGACACTCAATACTGCTGGGGACTCTCCGTTCTCATTATGTGCTAGAATTCTGGAATGAAATCCCCACACAGTTAAAACAGAAAATGTAAATAGTTTCAAAACTTTGCTTAAACAGCATCTCTGCTAAAGATGGCTCTGTTCTTCCTGCTCTCCTGGCTAGCTTTGCCCAGATTACTTTTCTCTGACTCTTACAGCCACTTTCCTTTCCAGTCTTTTTGTAGCTTATCGCTCCTCTGCTCACTGCATTATTCCCTAAACTCTTACTTTCCCCCTTCTATAAACTCCACCACTAGCTGTAATTCTTCCTCTGTCCATTTATCTTCCTGCTCATTTCCATACCTTGTCTTTTCATATCTCTCATAATTTTTTAAACTACATTCTACTTTCTGTCTGTAAATTATTACTAAACTCAAAAACACCCCAGTTTGATTTTTTTCCTGTAGCCATCATGCTGTAAATACATTAACTGTTGATATATGTTATTTCTCTATTTAATAATTAGCCAATTTATGTTAATTTTTCACTTTTTTGTGGTAAATGTTATGTTCATGTAAGAAATATTTAAAAATATTTAAAAATCATGTAAATATGCTCATGTATAGATGTTGTTACCCTGCAATTATAAATGTACATCATGTGTAGCACAAAAGTGGAGCTTTTCTCCCTGGGCCTCCGCTGAAAATGGGTTTTGCCCAGTCGGACTTTTCCTGGTCAACAAAGACAAATAAATAAATAAATTACTTGAGTATTCAACATAGTACGTTTTGCTCATGGCATAATATTACTATGGTATTATATAATTTATTTATTTAAAGAAAGTTCAAATATTTTTTAAAGAAATTGATTGGAGTTAATTTACAGAAAATTGTGTATGTACTCATTACTGTCTCTGGAGCATGTATTTACTTTGGCTAAAATGGACTGATTTTGTTTCACAGTGAAGAGCTCTGTGTACACATTTAGAAAATGTGTTTTAATCCCCATACCTGAAAGACTGTGATATGTATGATACCCATGTCTGGTTTAGGCATCATTAAGGTAAAGTTCAAGTTATGATATGTGTGTGTGTGTGTGTGTGTGTGTGTGTGTGTGTGTGTGTGTGTGTGTGTGTGTGCACACGTGCGAGCATGTGTGTGTCTGTGCGTACACGCGTGCGAGTGCATGTGCATGTGAGTGTGTGTATGTATCTGTATCTGGCAATTACTTTAGAGAAATAAGACTCAACTGTTAACAGGCTGCTTCCTGTAATCAAGGGTACAGACTTTTATTCTTTCCACCTCTGTTTGCCTGGTTTGTGATGCTGTACAAATCACTTAAGCAGTTATTGTTCCCAGGTCACCTCTTTAAAGGGGCACTTTGTCAAGTGGACTTAGTTGTTAACAAATAAATAAAATCTAAGAGTGTGTGTGTATGTCTGTCTGTGTGTATCTGTTGGGAAGGTTGCAGCAATTCTCTTAATCCTGCTGCGCTTGGTTGGTTAATTTGCAATTCTTCCAATTTTAAGCCACCAAGGAAGAACTAAATAGCCAACTAGACAATGGAATTAAGACAACTGTTGTCCTACTGCTGTATGATAGACATTATATCATGGTTCACATTAATGAGCCATTAGGTGTTTGAGTCTCATTGTGATAAAATTTCTTAAAAAGCTTCTGGAATAAGACTCAGTTGCTGAGCAAGAACATGCAGCAATCCTTAAACAGTACTGAATTATAATATTAATCGTTTACCGATCCAGAAGTATAGAAAAACACAGAACATGAAGGAAACACACACACACACACACACACACACACACACACACACATGCAAGCACACATGCGCATGCACACATATAAAGTAGTCCATTTCCAGCATGGAACCCACAATCTGAAATACAGTAAGGCAAATCAGTAGAGCTGTTAACTGGCAGATTCCCAATATTTGCTTCTTGTCAAGCCATAACTTTGCACCTTGCTTACATTGTTAATGTAAGTACTGCAGCAATTTCTTAAGATACATTGCCCCTTCATCCATTCAGCATCACAAACTTTAAAATACATTTCCTCCACCATTTTACATCTGATGGGGGGATGGTATTAATGGCATAATGCCAAGAATCGAGCCTGAAGAAAATACTAGTGATAGTTTCCTACTATTTGTGTAGAAAACAAGCAATAAGGAAAAGAACTGTATGACACTCACTTTTGAAAAGTAAAGGCCTAGATGAAATCCATGGTGTTTTCCACAAAATGATAAAACTTCAGGAAGTAGGGCCAAATTGTTTGGCAGTCAGAAGGTATTTAGGAAATGTTCTTTATGTGCAAGATGAAAAACCTCCATTTATACTGTTGTAAATATGGGTTACAGTACCAACACTTGTTCTTTTTTTCCAGATAGATTTTGTCTTACACTATAACCAAAACTAGACCACATTTAAAACATGCCAAGCACTGCATGGCTATAATTAATTAATTAATTAATTAATTAATTAATTAATTAACATGAATTTGAATCAACGTCTTATAGCAGTAATCATTGTGCCTTCTTTGGGTTGTTGTGCTTTTGTTATCTTTCTTAGATCATTCAAATTATCTGTAGCTTGTGGTCTGGGCATTTTTTTCTTTTGGAACACATATAAACCCTCATATTCTTTTGGCCTCATCTTGCTTGTTTAAGACTATTCGAACTGCTGTCATTATAATCTGTCGATGCCCATATTCAGGTACTGCCACTTGGGATTTATTTCACACAAATGCACATTAGCCCAAGTGTTGCAATTTATGTTACACAAAGGCACACTAGTTCTGCAAAGCCAGACTGTTTAAACTGAGCAAACAAGAACAGAATTTACTTTTATCCATAGACAGCTCGTCACCCAGTAGTTCTACTCACTTTGCTGTGTACACCTCATCTGAGCGTGTTAAAAAATACCTCTCAACCTCTTAATGCCAGGATCAAGGACAAACTCAAAACATAATGAAAGACACGGTTTCAAAATCAGAGACATATTTATCTTCTATACTTAGAAGTGTCTGAAGGATATAAGTCTGAAACTCTAATGTCTGTCATTACTTAGTGACTAAAATCCTCAATGAGTTGCCAGAAGCCACAGCTCTCATGTACAACAGACCAAAATATTTGGCAAAATCAGGGTCATTCTATGAAATCAGTGTTAACTTAGAGCAATGCAATTTCAGCTTTGTTTCACATGAACATTAACAATTTCCTGCAAAGCCAGATGGTTTATGTAGCAAAGAGTGTATGTTACTTTCATCCATAAGGGGGCACCACCTCCGCCCAGCAGTTGCATGCACTTTGTCATGTGCATCTCATCTAACTGATAAAAAATAATACCTCTCAAATCTTACACAAGAATCGGGGATATAAAGACAAAAATAAATAAATAAATAAATAAATAAATAAGGAAGCAATGAAGGAGAAAGATGCCAAATCAGGGACACACTTTTAATAGTGCTTTGCTGTAGAGTAACAGTATTTGCATTGTCATGAATTTTCTTAAGGATATAAAGTATGAAAGAATGTCTGCTGTCATTTAGCAACTGTTATCCTCAATGATTTGCCAGAAGACCAATATTTTATGAGGATCAGACCAACAATTATAAGGCAAACTCAGGGATATTCTGTGAAGCTGGGACAGTTTCAACCTTTTTTTCACGTGACCACTTGCCAGAGAATAAATATTTCAATATATTTCATACAAATTCATGCTAGTCCAGTAAAAACAGATTTTAACATGAGCAAACGACAAGAGGGTAGGTAGTGTTCATCCACAACCACCACCCCCAGATTTAGTTTCTGCTAGCTTCAATGGTTTGCCAAAGAGCAAATATTGAATGAGGCACAGACTCAAAACAAACAGAAAAATCTAGGACAGTTTCAACATTGCTTTGCCTAAAGGCAGCAGTCAGAAAGTACACAGTCCAACCTATTTTACACAAATGAAATCAGACTTTATACTGAGTAAACAAATATGCTTCTTTCATCCATAGCCAGTCCGTAATCACTTATTTAGGTAACTTGACTGCAGTTCTTACCTCAGTTTTATATCTGGTTTCTTGTGAGGATGCCAAAAAGAAACACTTTCCTTGTGTTAGCATGACCCACTGGTACACTTTAAAGGCAACAATCGACACAGTGACACAGTATACAGCTCTTTACTGTACTAGGTAATATCCTTGGACGCTTATCGCCTTCCAAATGAATAGAAAGTTGCCGCAAGTTTATTTATTTTTAAGCAAAACAAGCATGTTTTTAAATAAAGAAATACAGTGTCCCAAAGTGAACATTATCAGTGACCCATGCTGCACAAATGATACACACTTTGAGTATACAGATGTAATTACAATCAGTGTCTGTCACTTGTTTTAAACTGAAAATGAACAGGCTCCATTCAGGCTTCAGTCTTATCATGTCTAACCTTTACAGTAGTGGGTATGTACTGCAAAACAAAGAGTGCACATCATTTATTGTTTAAATAGATCACACTTGGGATTTAAGGACATGATCTTTTTATTATACAGACTAACTCTAAACACTTACAGGGAATGCACTGTTGCCCTTATTGGAAACAGCTGACACAGAGAGAATTGCATGCCTTCAATGTCATGTTACTGCTAGATTTGGGTATTGGTGTTGGAGGAGCAAAAAACTCTGGATTATTTTCTTAAGTTTAGGTCTTAAGACTGTAGTGGGATAGTCAGCTGTCATTGCCACTAATGTATGTCGGAATTGGGAGACTGGTCTCCACATTTTTGTTCTATATTATGAACATATTTTAGTCAGTGCAACCTGACTGGTAAGAAATTTAACTGTTTGAGCTTTCAGTGGCAAAAAATATGTTGTTAGGAAAAGAAACACATTTTTCCTCAAAGAAAGCATTTATATTTGACTTTTGTTGAAAATGTGTAGCTGCCATCATCAAAAAAGTACTTCAGTAAATGTTAGCCATTGCCACCCTTATGATATTATTAATATTTATGCTTCAAATCTTTCTGGGCTACAGATATAGCTATACTTGTTGTTATGTGTTGCTTGTCGCTGCCACTGATGTGAGAGATGATTGGCATCTGGGAATGTGAGGACAGAGACAACAGTCATTGGATCTGCTTCATTGCCAAATAGGTCAGATGGCTACCAGAGGAAAGTCTTGTGAGTAAAAGCACTGGTCCCAACAGGTTAAAGTAAAAGAAAGTCTACATGAGTTTAATTCAATAATAATTTCAAGAAATGCAAACAGGCCTCAAGAGAAGAACATAAAGGAAATATACACTGCTGTCCTTACTATGGGTGTCCAACATCCTGACCCACATTAAAATTTTACACTGATAATTTTCAGAGCCGAGTGTTTGACCTAGCACTGCAGACATCTTTCTCGCCATCTTCTCACTCTTTCTCTGAATCACCAGTGCTTTCCATTGCTCCTTACACATGGCAACTGCTTTGCAAACAAAGGACACACACACACACACACACACACACACACACACACACACACACACACACACACACACACACACACACACACACACACACACACACACACACACACACACACACACACACACACACACACACACACACACACTTCCCAGGGAAGGATGGAAAATTCTCCAATTCCCCATACTTTCTTCCTGGCATTGTAGTAATGTGCACTTTAGCAATGGCTAGAGTCCAAACATACCAGATACCTGATGTTCTTGATGTTTAGTCAAATTTCAAATCAATATCTTTCACTAGTAGCACACGTAATCAATCTATCTAAAAGGAAGACACAACTTGCCGGTCCGTGGTGCCCAATAATGATAAAACTCTTGTCAAATAATAAATGTAAATACATATATAAATAATAAATTCAAGCCACAAGACCTTAAAAGTGAATAAAAGTGAATAAATCAAACTTGCATTAAATAATAAATAAAACAATGCTAATACAAATTAAATATCCAGAGATCAAAACTGTACATAGAAAAAGGAAAATAACAATCAGATACAGACAGAATAAGTATAGAAAAAACTTAATATACAGCTAAATCTATATCACAGCTGTAGCTTATCAAATAAATAGTGACCCTTAACTACTGTAAGGTAAGGAAACTAACAAAAGGCAGAACTCAAAAGCAAACCTTCACAGATCTCCCAAGTATATATATATATATATATATATATATATATATGTGTGTGTGTGTGTGTGTGTGTGTGTGTGGTCCCTGTTAGAACATCAAGGCACAACAAAGAAGCGCTGTAAAACTGAAATTGAAAAAGATTGAACTGTGCAGTTAAGTGATTGTGTGAGATCACAGTATAGTTGGGTATGGGTTTTGTGCATTCCTAGCTGCAGTGCGACCTTGGAGTTGGTGTATATAAGCACATGGGGGGTAAAGGGGGTCTTGCCTCCTACAAAAGCTTTTATAGCCAATGTTTTCAGTTTCAGTGTTGTGGGCACTTTGATATTGTGCCTTTCTGATCTCCTGGGTTCCCTGTTATAAACATTGATGTTATGAACATTTGAAATTCTAGTAGGACCCATATATATATATATATATATATATATATATATATATATATATATATATATATATATATATATGTGTGTCTGTGTGTGTGTGTGTGTGTGTGTGTGTGTGTGTGGTGCATGTGTATATATATATATATATATATATATATATATATATATATATGTGTGTGTGTGTGTGTGTGTGTGTGTGTATATATATATATATATATATATATATATATATATATATATATATATATATATATATATATTTATATACACACAAACACACACACACACACATATAACTTCAAATGTCAGTCATACACTAAAAACTGTTCGAATCGCAAAGATTCAAGTATTCTATACTTTGAGCAACAAAGATTCAAAGTAAAACAAAATCTACTTTTTTTGCAGAGGACATTCCCTATGTGGGGGCTATACCCTCCCACTCTCTAATAATTATATATACAAAATATACCAAATCTGAAATTGTAACACAGTGGAGAAAGGGTAAATTCTCCAGTCCCCACTGTACTCCGATTTTGTAGTAAAAAAGCTAGTATGTGTGATCAGCTTATTTTTGATCAGCTGTGCAAGCTGTTTTCAGTGTGAAATGTTAACTTCTCAATGGAACTATATGTGTGTATATATATATATATATATATATATATATATATATATATATATATATATATATATATATATATATATATATAAGGTGCAGGGTTTGAGTCTCACAAGGGATAATTGGCTAGGCTTAAAATACACACACATAATGCACATACACACACACAGATACATTTTCTCATCTCCCTCCAGTACAAAAGCCAGGATCTTCAGATTAAATCATCTTACATTTCTACACAGAAATTGGTGCAATTACATTATTATATCACTGGAAGCTAAAATAGCTCATTTGGGTGAGTGTTAGACTGAACATCTAAAGGACCCAGGTTTGATCCTGGGCTTTGGCACAGTTTTGGGGTAGGGGTTGGAATAATGATTGAGGTCTTTACCTCAAAGATATAAGGTACAAGGTTTGATTCTAGCCTCTGGTTATTGGCTAGACTTGTAATAGTCTACAAACCGAAAACCCAGTATTTGCCTATGAACCTGTGAATCAGCTTACATTAGCTCCTGTCCCATATTAATGACTGTTCTCTTTCACAGTTCTGGTGAAATGCTTCTGTGGAGTACACTATAATTGCATTTTATGACCTCTGGCTTTCTAGTCTCCAAATCTTTGTGTGACTTAATTACATGCAAGCAATGAAATCCTTTCCTGAGAAATTACAGAAAGCTACATTTTATATTTCAAATGTATTTCTTGTTAAGGAAAATGAAACTTACATTGCAGATAAAAATAGAGTTCAAATATAGTTTATAAAGGTTCCAAAACCTGTGATAAGAAAGAAAAAATATTCTTCACATTCTGAAATATGTTTTCTTTAGCTTAGCACCACATGGCAACACACATGACATGATTTATATAACAATAGGTATTATGAAGTAGCATGCAGTCACTTTCTAGAAGAAAAATTGTTAGGGTAAGTTGCATTTTTGTATCGCTGTGTTGAGACAGCAGTACAAGAACAGTGTTTTAAATTTATGTTTTTCCAGCACGAAATCCCCACAAACAATGGTACAGGACATAAATAAGTGTACAAGGGAACAGTCTTCTGCTTCCCGGACATATGTAGACTCCAGGTCAAATAATTTGTCTGATTTATCTCACTCAACTAATTCCAAGGAGAATATCAATGAGAAGTTGGACCAGTTGGAAAATAGTTCAGTTATCCAAAGACCCAGAACAATTACATATGATGGGTTTAAAGTTTTTAACTACACAGAGATAGAGATAGATTCTGATTTTGCCAAACTTTTGAGTAAGGGAATGAAGTTTATTCCCATGGTTGGATGGAATTTAGTGGATAACATCAAGGAAATTAAGATGTATTGTAGAAGACTTAATTTAGCTTTACAATTCGATAAAAATGATACAAAAGAAGTGAGAAACAAGGGTATAGCGGGTACAGATCTTATAAAGAAAAGTACATACATTCCCGTGACCAATCCACAGGTACATAATTTTGAAAAATTAGTTTGTAATGACATTTATTGGACATATAATAATTTGAGGAAGAATGGGAACAACTTGACTAACTTAAATGATAACCTTTCACTATCTGAAAGACAGTGTTTATCTAAGATCATGTGTAATAAAGATATAAGAATAATGAAGCCTGATAAGGGAGGCGGGGCAGTAATTTTTTATACTGACGAATATAATCAGGGTATTCATAACCTCCTTTATGATTCAGGCAACTATGAAAATATTTCTATCAATCAAATCAATATTGGACATAAGAGAATAGATTTAAGTATAGAAGAATACCTCATAGACAATAGGATATCCAATGACACTTATTCATTTTTGAAAACTGACCATCCAGTATTGGCGAAGATGGTAGGAATCCCCAAAGTACATAAATCCCTTGAGAATCCACCCTTTCGTCCTATAGTTTCAGGTTCTAGGTCCAAAACCTTTAATATTGGTAAACTGATAGATAGATGCTTAAAAAGCATTTATAATATTATTCCGCACATCATGAAGGATTCATGGAAATTTTTGGGAGAATTAACCAAGGATAAATGGAGTCCTAATTTAATATATCTTACCATTGATGTTGTTGATTTGTTTTCGAGCATTCCGAAAGATGAAGGTCTGGAATTTTTTGCCAGCAGTCTGAGGAAACATTCAGGCTACTCTTGGGATAAGATATGTTTAATTTGTGATATGATGTCCCTGGTACTTGATAACAATTATATACTATTTCAGGGGGAATATTTCAGACAAACCAAGGGAGTGGCAATGGGAGCAGCTTGTGCTCCCATTTTTGCGAACATGGTCATGTTAGAATGGGAGTCTGAATTTGTATTTAAAAGTGAATTTTTTTCTGATATAGTATATTATGCCAGATATTTGGATGACATATTTATTTTATGGAATGCATCTGTGGACAGATTACACAAATTTATGGAATTCCTTAATAACACTACAGAATTTTTGAAATTCACACATAATTATAGTTACACGGAAATTCCATATTTAGACATATTACTTAGTCATGATGAGGAAGGATTTATATCAAAAGTATACAGAAAATCCACATTTTCGAATGACTATATCCATTATAGTAGTAACCATCCCCCACATGTCTTCAAAAATGTGATTAAAGGACAATGCATTCGAGCTGCAAGGATGTCATCTACAAGGGACATCATGGAGACCGAGCTTAGACTTATTAAAGATTTATTTCTAAGTCGAGCCTATCCAGAAAATATGGTCCAAGATGTCATCAAATATGTACAGAAAGAGTGGGGATGTAAGTACTTACCACTTTTAGGATGTTATAAAATGGAGAAACAGACAATATTGGAGAAAGAATATAGTGGAAGAGTATGTGTACTCACGTACACACCCAATACATATTTAATAAGAGAAATTTTGGAAAGGCATTGGGAAGTAATAATAACAATGGATGTAGAACAAATATTAGGAGAATTTCCTTAATGTGTTTTTAAGACAGCCCCTAATATGAAAAATATATTGGAAAGAGTATGCTATAAAAAGGATGAAGGGGATAGATTTAATGGTACATCTAAATGTGGAAGATGTCAACAGTGCAAGTATATTAATGTAGCTAAGACCATTAAGTTGGATGATATTAACCATACCATCATCAAATGTAGGACGGGTAATTGCAACACGAAACAGGTGGTCTATGCAGCAGTATGTAAAAAATGCAATGCACATTATATTGGAAAAACAGAAAGACAGCTGAAAAAGCGAATATATGAACACCAATATAAAATACAGAAATGTGATACTAAAAATGCATTGTATAGACATATCCTAGATAAAGGGAATGACCATGGTTTTTTATTTGCAATTATTGATCAGGTTACTAGTTTACCATTTGGAGGGAATTGGAAAATGCAGTTGGCACAGTATGAAAGTAGATGGCAAATCTTTACTGATTCCACCAGGAAACCTGGTTTAAATGAATTTATTAGTATTAAACCTTTTTTAGCCCTTTCATAAGATGACATGGATTATGTATAACATTTTTTATAGCCACTTATAATTTCAGCTTTATGCAGTCTATAAGAATACATATTAATGTAATTATTATGACTATCTTATTAATTATGACTATGACTATCTATAATTTTAAAATAATTTTAAAATATATATTGTTATATTATAGATAGATATGATTATTGAGCATAGTATATTCATATATTAATTGTTTATCAGTAAATGCTTTTATAAGTAATGTATAGTATAGTGACACACTTTATGGTATTACACTTCTTATAACTTTGCAATTTTTTATAATGTGTTATAATTTCAAACAATACAATTGAAACAGTTTGAAGGACCAGTCTATTATTAACATTATGTCATTATGTCATTTTATTTTATTTTATTGTATTGATATGTATGCCTTTAAGGTTTTTGGCGGTTTTTTAACCTAATAATGCACTTAATTAATTTAGTAGATGACTATAAAAATAGGAGATTGTATAACAATTAATTGTTCTGAGGAAGACTGTGGTACAGTTGAAAGCGCTAAACCTTCTACATTTTTGTTCTGTGTTCGTGTAGGAATAAATTATTATTTGCATCCTTGGTGTATGAGCAGTGTATTCAACTTCAGCTAATCCAGGTAGAGTTCAAATATAGTTTATAAAGGTTCCAAAACCTGTGATAAGAAAGAAAAAATATTCTTCACATTCTGAAATATGTTTTCTTTAGCTTAGCACCACATGGCAACACACATGACATGATTTATATAACAATAGGTATTATGAAGTAGCATGCAGTCACTTTCTAGAAGAAAAATTGTTAGGGTAAGTTGCATTTTTGTATCGCTGTGTTGAGACAGCAGTGCAAGAACAGTGTTTTAAATTTATGTTTTTTTTCTCATGTTAAATCTTAAAAGCCTGCTATGGAATAATCTTGCAATTAAAATTGCATGACAATTAATATCTAGGTGTTGCCTGATTTACAGACAGACCAATATTTTATAAATTATTTAACAGACTTGACCTTTTAAATGTGGGAAGATTAAGTTACTGTCAGCACAGGAATGGATAAAATATATATAGAGTTAATAAGTTAACAAACGTTTGCTTTAAACTGTCATTGTCAAACAAGCATTAGTCCTTGTAAACTGCATAATATGGTGAAATTTTATCAGTTTGCATAGCATATCAAAATAATATTTCACATTCTAGTGGAACCACTGTTATGTGGCTGGAATAAAAATACTCACTAAGTTTATTTTAGGCAGATAAGAAAATAATCTGTGCTAAGGGAAAGATGTGCATCAAACCTTGCAGTCTGAGCAAAGGGACTGTAAATATTACTAAAAATAGGTAGAGCTGACCAGATCCCAAGATGGAACAACTACATGATATACCACAACTGCTAAATATAAGAAGGCTAAGGTGAGAAGAGACCTTGGTGGGAAAAGTGGACGACTTGCCATCCTTTGCAACATTGCTAGGTTTGCATCTGCAACTACATATAGTCTGCAGTGTAATTTTAGTGAAATATGAAGTTGTCATGATTCATGGTATGGCTGATATTAAGTATTAATAAGACCAACTCTTCTCTTATGTATAGGACAGAGTCTTCTCTTGTGTTTAACTCACCAGGGGATATTCTAAGAAAGTCATCTTAAATAGTAAGTGGTCTTTTAATGCTTAGGATGTCAGGTATACATAGGTCTTCTCTAAGAAAGGTAATACAGAGAAGAGAGATAGGATTGATAAAGTATTCTGTGAGATAAGCCTCAAAGCTCTTCAATTTTCTGTGAGGAGTCTTTGTATTTTTCACTTGCACCAGATGGCATGTAAGTTACAGAACATCTATGGTACAGTACTCCATAATCTGTCTGATAAGATCTGTGTACTAGGTCATTTCTACTGCACTATTTTTGCCTAAAGCTAATGTCTATAGGGAGATAGTGTCAGAAAGGGTAAGGACAATGACACAAGTCTGCATATTTGTTGAACCAGCCAGTGGAGTTAATTTTGACATCTGAAAAATGATGCCAAAAAAGATGAGGTCCCAGAATACAGCCATGAACAGGGACATAACTAGAGTGTGGCAAAGGGGGCAGCCACCCTAGGTGCAAGGTGTTACGGGTTGTAATCATCAGAAGTGCACTATCTGCAGAAATTAATTTTGCTATCAGGACTGAAACGCTCAATTCCAATAGCATAGCAAGGGGGGGGGGGGGTGAGGGAGGCAGCTTCCCCCAGGCACAAGGTGTTGTGGGGGTGCAATCCTGAAGTACAGTTCCTGGATTCTTCAAGTTCTTTTTGTGCCAGCATTTTTGAATGCCACTACAGAAAGGGAGTTCAGCACATCAGCACTTTGTGTGCAGTATGCCATAGCAAGCCAGCTGATACAAATGTAGCAAATGGCTTGCTACAGTTTAAAAAAAAAACAGCAAAAGTTATTTATCTTTTGTTTGTTTTGCTCCAAGCTGTGTGTCTTAAAGAGCCAGCCATTCATAGTGAAGCAAACTTTGTTTGTTGTTATGCCAGTGAAGAGCATGGAATGCACCTTTTTTTTTGCTTTTTTCTTCAGCTGAAAAGCTGGGGCTGGGAGGGGTGTGTATTTGGCTTACACTGTCAATGGAAAATAGCTCAGAGAGGAGAGCAGATCTATTTGGTGAGGTGGGGCAACCTCTGCTTGCATCAATGCTTCATGTGTGGTATAGGTTGTAGCAAATGGTTTGGCACAGTTTTTAAAAGTAGAAGATATTTTTTTTTGTCCTTAGCTAGTAGTTTATAGGCAAGCCCCACACTCCTTTGAGAGAGAAGAAGAAAAGTGCGAAATCAGAAAAATGACCTTTATTTTTGCTCCTTAGCTTGGATTTGAGGGTGCAAATTGGAGATCAGGGAAAAACTGACCTTGGAATTCTGGAGTGCTAGATTGAGGTACTCTACTTGTGATAAGTGATAGTGAGGGTAAGAGTCCTATTTTTACCTCTGTCTACAACCATGTAACCAATTGTGAACCCATGTTATTGTTTCATTTACCTTTAGATGCATGAACTTATACACAGTTCTGTCCAGGTTATGATATTAAACAATTCAGACAGATTGTGGTAAGCTGCATGGACTGATATAACCTTCATCCATGGTGGTGTTCACCCATTTAAACCTGACTAATGGTTAAGCATGCAAGATCCCCATTGACATAACCTTATTGCATTAACTTACAGAGAACATTTCCTTTGCATGAGTAAGTTCTGTGATAATTTTGTCCATTAGCTTGTGTTTGAACTTCTCCTCTGATTATTGTGACAGCAAGAGAATTATTAACAGCCACTGGAAGATATAAACTGCTGGTGAATGTATAGGTGAAAAGGTGGGGACTATACATAGGTTCACTCATAAGAGCAATTACAATATCAAAGGAAAAGTGGAACATATTCCTTGTAGTTCAGACAATAAATTACCTAAGTGAATGTTACAATGCAGTTGCTGTAAACAGTGCAAATATATAAATAATAGTGTCTTATTGCCATTGGACCTGATAACCTAACTTTTTTCATTTTCCAGTCATTATGATTGCAACATATTTGGTGTGGTTAACATTGGGCATGTCGCTCCTGCCCAGTTTTTTTTATATAGACAAAATTAAAAAGGCACTAAAAGTCAATATTTATCATAATAATTATGCTATTAAAAAGCAGGGTATCAAGGCAGAGGTGTAGCCATCTACCTAAAGGATAAGCACACATTAAGACTGGTAAAAAAATATGATATGCTTGACTCCATGTCCATATAATGATAGGAGAAATCCCTTATCATATCCTTTTTAACCTGTAGGTATTGGACCTACAGGTCCCCCACTGGGAACCAGGAACATATACCTTATACCTGAATTTACTAGAATCACTATTCCGCCCAATACTATACTCATGGGTGATTTGAATTACTCCATTTAAATGGGAAGCATACACGACCACTAACTTGCAGACTCACAGATTTCTAAACTTTGCTAATGCAAATGCCTTGGAGCAGCCAGTCTATACTCCCACGAGGGGTACAAACATCCTAGACCTGGTACTCACAAATATGGGAGAGCATTGCACCCCCACAAATATAGTGTCCTCACTAGTTAGATTGGCTCAGAAAGCGGTCTCCCTTGAAATAAATATAAAACTAGAACTCCCACCTAACCCCAAAACCTTTATGAATATTTTTTAAGGCAAACTACCTCCTGTCAAGCGATGGCATAGGTAATTTTCAAGCTCCCCCAAACCCAGAAAACACAGAAACCTGTGGGGAGGTGTACACAAAAGCCCTGTGCAAACATATAAACAATTGCATAGAAATGGCAGTACCTAACTGAAATAAGCCTAGGACAAACCACCAAAACAAGCCACCATGGATCATCCCTGGTATAAATAGGTTGTACAGCAAAAAAAAGAAAATCCTGTCTAGAAGCATGAGAAATGTGCCCAACAGTGCAAAATCTCCCCCATTAGTCTAAATAAGCAAATCAAGAGACTAGTCAATTCTTCAAAAGCAAATTTTGAGGCAGAAATAGCCTTCCAAGCTAAGGATAACCATAAGGCATTTTTTAGTTATGTCCGCAAATTTAAGGGCAACACCTAGTAATTTGCAGACTTAGTTGTAGACAGCATCACCTACACCCACCCAGAAGATACAGAAAATCTGCTGGCCGATAAATTCAGCTCAAATTTCAGTTCACCATCACCTCTATTCCACCACCCCCCAAGAAATACCCTCCTGCAGTATTTCTCTACCAATTATCACAAAAGAAGAACAGGTCACCACTGCACTCTCTAAAGCTAAAAGCATGGCTTTGATAGGTCCTGACAATATCCCAGCATGCCTCTTAAATAGCTTGAAACATGAGCTATCAGACCCACTAGGATCTCTATTTAACTACAGCTTCCAGACTTGCTTTGTCCCTGGGCAGTGAAGGACAGCAATGGTCATCCCTTTGCATAAAGGAGGATCATCAATAGACCCAGGAAATTACAGATCAATAAGTTTGACTAGTCTCATCTGCAAGGCCATGGAAAGAATAATCATGGACCTGATTAACAATGACATAGCAAATTTCCAAACACTGGACCCAACCAAGTTCAACTTCATCAAGGGCAAGTCATGCCTGCTCAATCTGGTAGACTTCTTTGAGAAAGTTACTAGGGCCATGGATGACGGTGAAATAGTACATACTGCCTACCTTGACCTGTCTAAGGCATTTGACACAATACCCTGCTTGAGTATTATAGATAAACTCATAAAATTGTGCATAAATCCCTATGTCACCAGATGGATAGCCAAATGTCTCACGGACAGGACACATTGTTAGAGTGGAAGGATCCAGATCCAGCAAGAGGCCAATTACTAGTGGTATGCATGAGGGCTCAGTGCTGGGACCTCTCCTGTTTGAAATGTGCTTCTCTGAAGTACAGGCTAATGTAGATGACTTTTTGCTGATTAAGTCTGCTGATGACTGCAAGAGGGAGGCAATCAGTGACTCCCCCAATTATGTAGATATCCTTCAGAAGGGTCTGACTCAGACAAACAATTGGTGCCAGAGCCATGCCTAAAACTAAATGAAAAAACATGCATAATTATACTGTTTAGGTAGTCAAGTACCGCTGCAAATTACAACATTAATAGCACACCCCTAAGAGTGGACCTTGAGGTGAGAGATCTAGGTACACAGATAGATAGTAGCTTGAACTTTGACCATCATGTGTCCACAGTAGTGAGAAAGTCCTTCTGTGTGGCAGATCCAAGGAAGTTATAGTCCCACCGTACTTGGCCCTCATCAGACCAATAATAACTTTTTGGCAGGTACTTGATTAGACACTTGCAACACTGGAGCAACCTCAGAGGTTCCTTACAAAAAATATGCAGGGTATAAACAACCTGTTCTATGCAGACTGACTAAAAGCCCTATCTCTTTACTCTGTCTCCTACCGACTGTTAAGGGGTGATCTATGCCTAACCTACAAGGCACTCCCAAATCCAGCCCTGATTAAACTGTTACACATTTGCCAGAAAAACTGCATGAGGATTACCCATTCCACTGATCTATACCTGGTCTGTGGCAAGAACAAAACATTTTGGAGACACAGATATATCTCGCAGAGATTACCTCTTCTGTGGACCAGGCTTCCTATTCACATAAAGCAGAGCCCTTCCCTGACCCTCTTCAAACACACTTTAGATCAATGTTTGGGGAATCATAAATTCACTTCTGGGGTGGTGCCTATGTCCCTTATGGACAGGGGCAGTCTGTAAAATACTCAAAGGAATAGGGAGCTATTTAAGCCATCCTCTAGCCCAAAGGGATTGAAAATCGGGTAAAATCCAGGTAATAATGGCTAACCTTGTAAGGGCTCTTGAGCCATATGCCTAGTAATCCCTATGAACTTATGTACCTGTAAAATGGTATGAAAATTTCAATACATTTCTGTTTTTTTTTATTTTAGAAAGAAATGTGGTGGTTGAAAAAACAAACTTTTATATAGGGAACTATGGTGACAGCTTACCTTGTGGTCTAATAAATTCCTTGGTTTGATTGACAGTGTTTCTTTAAATAATGTTTTAAGGCAGAAACACTATACAATTTATTAGATGTTCCTCATTGATGTTTTTACTTATCATGTGATAGTTTTGTTTTTTAAATTCATTGTATCTTTCACATTTATTTAAACTTTGAAGAAGTCTGTATTCATTTAAACATAAAAAACAAGTTTTAATAAATTCCTGGTGGGCCAGATTAAGTTATTTTTATTTTCACTTTAATAATGTGTTTAAGAATTTCCACTACATTTACACCTCATGGGGAAGAATGTATCAATGCAGCTATTTAAAGTATCGTGGTGGGCTGTGAATAAGTAAGTCAATAATGTATTAGTTTTTTTTCAGCTATCCAGTTTTTCTTTTCATTGATAGTATTATTTCTATTTTTCTATGCAGCACCAGAATCACTAATTCTTGACTCAGATACTGCAAATCCTCGCCTCTGGCTATCTGCTGATCTGACCCAAGTGGAATGCAGTGACAAAGAACACCAGTTCCTCAACAACTCAACCAGGTTTGACACTTTTCCTTGTGTCCTAACTTCCGAAGGCTTCACATCTGGGAAGCATTATTGGGAGATTGAAGTGCCACAGAATCCAGAGTGGATCATAGGTTTAGCCAGAGCATCTTCCAGTCGTAAAGGGAAACTCATGATTCAACCTGATAATGGGTTCTGGACTATTGGATTCTTAAGTCAAAATAACTATAAAGCTCTCACTTGTCCTGAAATGCGTTTGACGCCTATAACACCAATGCACAGAGTTGGCATTTACTTGGATTATGAAGGCAAGGAGCTCTCATTCTACAATGCCAGTAGTATGTCTTACCTCTGTACTTTCAGTGACACCTGGGAGGAAAAGGTCTATCCCTTTATATACATTAACTCTTCAAAGCCCCTGAAGATTATTCACTTCATGCTGTAGAATGGTACAGCTGCTAGAAGGATCCATCTGCTCCCCTTCCATGCACAAAGAAAATGAAGGTACTTCTGTAGAATTCCTCCAGCTTGCCTTAGATAAGTATCCCTGGACCACAAACAGAACTTAACACTCATAACAAAATGCATAGCTATGTAGTAAGGGGAGATAAATCACCTTCGTAGTATGTTTTTCTTGTTAAGTATTGAGAAATTAGCAGATGTATGTCCTTATTAGATTAATATTTTTGATATTCCAAAGCGCACTGACTGACGGTTATGTAGTCTGTCATATATAAGTACATGCTGTACATTTGTTTTTTCATTTGCTATTTTAGCACATTTGGTGCTAGGAGCTCTACTCTGAAACACCATTTTTTAAGGAAGTCTAATGGAAACACTTTTTAGTGTATTAAATATTAATCTGTAAAGACCTCTTTTTGAGATGTTCTGAAGAGATAAAACTATTATTTTACAAAATTTTCTAAGAGTGATCATGTTATCGGGCAGTGTTGTATTTGTTATGCTCTTTCAGAAGAAGAGCTGATTGGGGATAATGTGCCTATCTAATTAGTGAATAATAAATATACAAATAAACCATATTCCTGTCTTAATTTTTGCATAACTACATTATGGAAGCATTAGGGGCACTAATCAAAATTTCCAATGAGAGGATAGTTCATTGTTGCAGCCTGAGTGTACATACCAATGATGCTGTACTTATTTGTGACATCATAATTACTCATGATGCCATATGTACCCTGCAACGCTATATTTACCTTATGATGCTGTACCTATCCATGATGTTGTACTCACTTGTGATGCCATATCTATCCATGATGCCATACCTACCCTGTGAACTCCATATCTACTAAGTGATGCTGCACCTATCCATGACATCATACTTACCCTGCAACTCCATACCCATGCTGCAATGTTGTACCTACCCTGTGACTTAATACCCACCCTGTGATGCTGTACCTAAATATGATGCTTTACCTATTTGTGATGCTGTAGCTAGCTATGATGTCATAACTAGCCATCCTGCTATACCTACCCATGATGCTGTACCTACCAAGGATGCCATGACTAGCCATATCATACCTACCCATTCTGCTGTACCTACCCATGATGCTGTACCTACCTACCTGTGATGCAGTACCTGTCCATAATACTGTATGTATACATGATGCTGGTGATCTGAGTTCCATTAATGGCTCAGATAAAATAAGACTTGCAGGTGGAGGAATTTTGTAACTGGAAACTAATTCTTCATGGGGGGATTAAGGATTTTGAAGCACCTGACCCCTCCCTAGTGGAAGCCAGGAGTGCTTCAGGATGCAGTCTTAGTGAAGGGATGGATGTAGCTATATTTCCTGCTAAGATGAGTGTAAGGAAGTACAGACAACTCCTCAGTGATATTACTGCACTCTGTGCTCTTAGGGAGGACAAGTACAGGATAAGGTATAGTCCAATAAAGCCTGCAGCCTGCAGTTTGTTTTCATGGATGTCATTGAGGATTCATTGTTTAATTCTCTGACCTACCAAGAAGGAATCTGTGGAAAAGCTGTCTGACAGATGGAGTCATGAAGTGCCAGGGACAGCTCTATTACTGGGGTACACTGCACAAATGCTTTTCAGAGGAAGCATGCGCCCCCTCATCATTTCATGCAGGACTGAGACTAATGTAAGGAGCAGCATACATAATGAATCTAGCATGTTCTTTCACCGAATATCCCCTTAATAAAGAGTCACTTAGACTGAGAGCAATAAGAACAACATGCTTATATAACAAATGTGATGACACAGTAATGCTCCCTCATCATATAAGAGGCTCACTGTACCACTGCAGCACATTCATGAAAGGTGTTTAGACAGAAACATGGACAGAGACATCAGTGGTCGCTGTGACCTTGGGCCATTTAGAATTAGCTGATCTACTGGCAGAGGGGTTTTGCTCCTTCTGTGGTCATCTAGACAGCCTCAGTCCAGTGGGCTGGCCAGGAGGATTTAAATGACCAAGTAGGCAGTGACTAGCTTCTCTATCCTGGAACAAGAATGACGACTCATATCACTCAAGGGTTAATCCCCATTAGAGACCCACACAATGCCACAACAATCTGAACATTGTGTAGGCCTGCACATGTCTGTAGTATGTACAAGCTTGGAGCTACACCTGTGTCATTGCAGATGGCATGTTAGGTAAACCCTAATATCTCTGGTTTATGAGAGACATCCATCATCCCCCATTACCTCCACTTAAGATAGATTTATTTTAAACATACCATGTGGACATACCTCTCAACTGTCCCAGAATTTTGCCTCTCATTTTTAGTCTGTCCTTCATAAAATGTGTGGTTTTCTGGCAAATCACTGAGAATTGAACTCACTAAATAATGATATACATTTGATTTTAATATTTCATATCCTTCAGAAAATGCATGCTAATAGAAATCACATTATTCTAGCAACTATCTAAGTTTATAAGAGTAATGTTATTAATTTTAAGTAATAATTGTCCCTATTTATGGGCTTGTCCCCCATTATTTTAGGCTTTGCCCATATTTATTATGATAGGAGGTTGAGAGATACAGGTAAAATGCATGAGTAATCACTGGGCTAGTAATTCAGGCTTGCAGTGACAGACATAAATTACAAGACTTGGGCATAGAAATGACAGTGAGAATATAGAATAAAAGATCAGACCATTTGGAATCCAGTATCAGATTCAGGCTATAAGACCAATTATGCATCGGAAAAGAAAATCAAATCATTTATGACTTGCTAATGTTAACAGTTTGGATCAAGATTCAACAGTTATTATAAAATGTGCCATATGCATCTTTCCTGCTAATTTCTTTGATACTTATTCCCCAGAAATGCAGGTGTAAACTGCGCTGCAAGTAAGACAGATTCAAAAAGAGTGACAATAAGTGTTACCCCACACATAGATAGTTCTATGATAGAGGAGTAAATGACACAACTCTGAACTTTGCTTCAATTTGAAAGCTGGAATTAGAAGCCCCCACAACTCCCATACAAGGAACTTTCACCACCCATACTCCATAAATTTGTATAACCAGCTTTGAAGTGACTACATCTCAGTGAAAGTGGACTCTTGCCACGTTTAATGAAACTAGATTAGATTTTATGTTCACACACAATGATGTTTGCCTTAATGGCATTTGTAGCTGATGTATACCATTGGATAAAGCACTACAAAATAATGGAAGTTTTTTCCTACCCATAGACACCTTTCTGCATTCTCAGTTGCAGAAGTAAATGCTGCCAAATACCTTGCATTTTTCCACATCAGTGTGTTTCCTTGTTTTGTTTGTTTTTTTCTTGCACCATTGTATGTCTCCACAAAGACATCGCTGTCCCCCCATGAGTATGTACTAAAGACTGTATTGCATTCTCAGCCTTTCTCTGTGCTGCACATCTAGATAATGTATTTCTGTATTTCTACTAACTCTGCAGATTCCCTAGGCCCCACAGTCATTTTGACAAGGCTGACAAGGATTACAGAGAATTTTATTACAACTGATACTTATGTTTGTATTATGTTCCTTATTTTGCTGCATATTACATTTATTACTTCTTGACATTTTTAATATAACTTGCTTATACATGTTGTTTAATTCCTCCTCATTTTTCCACACACCTAGAAGTCAAACTTTCTAGATTGATGCAACCTGTATGATTGAAAAAAAAAAGTAATGAATAAAAAACGAGTAAGTAACACTAAAATTGCAGAAAACAGTTTAACAAGTGCAATGTGGCAGGTTTCTGCCTGTGCCATAGCTGAGCAAAATTTATTTAACATCTCTGATGCTGGTAGGCAGAGAAATGATGAGGCCGTTGTCCTCCTTGCCTCGGTCATTGGTTGTAGAAGGAGAGCCCCAGGGAAGCCGCTGCTATTAATGGAGACAGTGAATTTAGTGGGGATCATCAAGCTCACAAGGAAGGTAAAGCTTCTCTAGGGTTCATCACTTAACAGAATTAGAGGTGCCACATGCAAAACCCCATTGCATACCATGATTTGGAACAATGTAATAGATTCATAGATATTGTAAGACCACTGATGACCATTCATGCTTTCCCAGTACCCTTCCTCAGGCCACACACCCTTTTCCCAGGAGGACCATACCAGTTAATCCTGGAATAAATTTAAGGATACTCATCTAGTCATCTAGTTTATGCTTAGAAAAAAAGGGCAATTTGCACTGCTTAATATGTAAGGGCAGTTTATTCCAGAGATATAGGAGGTGCTGGGTTATAAACCCATTCCTTCATTATGCTTTATTTATCTGTTGTTGAAGATTTAATTCCTTGATTCTACTTTTGGTGGAGATATTGGACGTTTGAAGAAACAAGAGGTCCAGGACAACTGAGTCTCTAATGGAGCAGTAAAGTCTATAAGACACTGAGTAAATGGATAGAGTTTCCAACAGAATATTGTTCAAGAGGAGAAAGAGTGAAATTTAAGAGAAGCAGGGATTGAACAATTTATGTAATATTGGAGTGAATGAAAATTGTTAGAGAGAAAACATAATTATACTGCATAAAAATAATTAATTTCTATGTAGTTTGCTCTTTCCCTTTTCTAAAGATCCTACCTACAGATCTTTTATCTCCTTTACAGTATTCAGTACTTCAAATGCAACTTGTTGAGATTTTAATTTCCATTTTCTAGTAATTGCTTTTTGACAGACAATAGCATTAAATTTAGTAAGGCCTTCCCATATCTAAACAATTCAGATCATGTATCATACATTGTCAAAAATATTGGGGAGTAAATGACTGTAACTAAGTAAATTATTATTTTGAACTAAGTAGTTGGTAGGGAATTTTTAAAATCTATTAACTCATTATATTCCTAAAAAAATCTTATTTAACAGAGTAAGCTGGGAATTTATGAGCAGAGCAATGGAAGCATTTGCAGTCCCTGATAAAATTATAAGGTTGATTAGGAGGATATATGAAGGATCGGAGATGAAAATTAAAGCAGATGGTGTCCTGTCTGATAATCTCTGCTTGAGGAGAGGAACTAGGTAGGGGTGTTTTCTCTCCCCTTTGTTATTTACATTATATTTATAACCACTGTCAAAGAAAATAAGGGACTCAAGGGACTCAGAAACTTAAGGATATAATTGGTATGGTAGTCAAGAAAAGTTGTCTCTCTTTCCAGATGACATTATTTTATATTTGACAAAACCAGAAAGGAACATTACAGTGCTCTGGAACATATTGAGACAATTTCATATCTTTTCAGGATACAAAATTAATGAAACTAAAACAAAGGCAATAATGGTATATTATGACCCACATACAAATTCATTCAGCAATATCCATACTTATGGGTACATGATAAAATTATGTATTTAGGAATATGAATTAAAATGATTCTGGTATGGCAGCTAAGGATGTGTTGAAAGAAAACTGAGAAAATGGAAGCTTTGTTATATGCATATCGATAGTAAGATACAAGCAGTTAAAATGTTATTAGTCCCTTTAGTCTTATACACCACTCAGGCATATGTTTATCAACCAGAGCAGAAGTTGTGGATAGCCATTAATAAAGAGCTGACGGATTTTATCTGGAAGGGTAAGACAGCAAGAGTCAAGTGAGATGAGCTTATTCTTCCAATAGAACAGGGCGGATTGGGATTACCTGATTTGAAGGGGTATTTCAGAGCAACACAGTTAAGGCTCCTATACATAGCACAAACAGAAAACTATAATTCAAAGTGGAAAGAAATGATGATGAAATGGTCGAAGGTCAAGAAACAAGGAGAGACAGATTTTGGATGCAGACCTTTTAAGAAGAATAACAATAACGAAACAGAATATTATATTCATAAAGTAGAAGAAAGTATTCTAAGAACTAAGCCAACCTGGGAATGGAGAAAGGAGATTCTGCCGATAAAGATGACTGCAATTAGGGATACAGACAATAGGCAAGAGGGGGATGGAATTTATTGCAGAAAACTGGCTAAGCAACCAAGGTATTGGGAGAAAATAACTAGAGAGAGAAAGTAATAGAATGGGAAGCTATCAATAAGTTATTTGGACTGCAGATTAGAGATTGTCTTCCCTATCAAGGATTGATATCAGAGTATAGGCAAAGAAAAATAAACAGGGGAGTCATAAATGAAAGACCAGCACTGGTACAGTTTTTAGTAGAATCTAGAACAGAAGTTGCTGTTAGAAAAGGAATAATTAGTAGAGCATATAAAATATTGCATGATAACTATAAGAATCAATCAGAGGAGTTTAGAAAGGATTGGAAAGCGAGACTGGATAAGCAATTTACAAAGAAACAATGGGGGGATATACGCATGTCTCCCAAATATGCAACAAAGTCTAGAATATTTAGGATCTTTGCTTTGAAGTGTTTACATGGGTATTTTTATACCCTAAGTAGACTCCAAAGAATTTTCCCTCAAGTAGACAACAAATGTTGGAGGTGTGATGGGGAAGAAAGACGTAACTGGGAACATATTTTCTGGGAGTGTAATGAGTTGACAGACTTTAAAGACTCCCTGCATACTGCTGTGTCAGAGATGCTGGGTGAGCAAATTGGTGTAACTAAGGAAATGATTTTTTTCAGCTATGGTACAGAATTGGAATTGCCTAGAAGTGGTAAGGCTGTGCAGAGTCTAATTATGATGGCTGACACAAAAGCAATTAATGGAAAATGGAAATCAAAGTCTAAACCAATTTTACTAGAAGTAGTGAAGATAGTAACAGAGATAAAACAACTGGAGTTGTGATCTTTAGAAAAGGGAATAAATAAATTACATAGGAAAAAATGGGAATTATGGGACCATACATGCAGAGGATAAACGAGGTTTAAAAGAAGGCAGGAATTAAATGAGCTATGTAATGGGTGACTGACAAAGACTGGATATAATATAAGCGATGGATAATGTTTGCAGCTACATTGTGTCGGCATGGTTTGTAATGTAATGAAGATGTTTCTTGTATAAAAAAATTGCTTATTCCCTATTATCTCTCTCTTCATCATTACACTTCCAGCATTTCCTATCTACTAGAGCTAGAGGAAAAATTATTTGAAGTCTATTTGGGGTATAAAATACCTATGCAAACACTTCCAATATCCTAAACCTTCTGGGCTCCATTGTAAATGTCCTTTCCAATCTCTCTTCCCAGTTTTTTCTAACCACTCTGGATTGATTCTTATAATTACTATGTAATATGTTAGTATGCAGTATTTTATATGTCCTACTAATTATCCCCCTTTTAAAAACATCTTCTGTTTTAGACTCAACTAAACACTCAACCAGAGCTGGTATTTCACTTAGCACTCTCATATCCCTTTTTCTTTGTGTATACTTTATTATCAATCAATCCCTGTAAGGAAAGGCAGTCTCTAACCTGCAGTTTGAACTTTTGCTTGGCTCTATCCCACTCTATTACTTTTCCCTCCCTAGTTATTTGCTACCAATGCTTTGGTTTCTTTGCTAATTTTCTCCAGTGAATTCCAGCACCCTATTGCCTATTTTCTACACTCCCTATTTGCAGTCATCACTATTGATAATAACTCCTTTCTCTAGTCCCTGTTGGCTTACTTCTTACCTTATAAATATAATATTCTGTATGGTTGTTGTTATTCTCACAAATGGGCCTGTATCCCAAATTCTACTTGCTCCTTGTTTCTTGAACTCCCTTCTTGTTTCATCAGCATTCATTTCCACTTTTATTTGTATCCTTCTGCTTGGGTTAATTATATCAGCCTTAACTACATAGATGTGAAGTTTCTCTTTAAATCGGGTAATCCTAAACAACTTTGTTCTACTGGGCTAAACAACTTATTTGACTTAGTATAATTTATTTATAACTTATTTGACTTAACCTTTGCTCTCTTTCCTTCTAATATATATTCCTGCAGCTCTTTATTAATTTTCATCCACAACTTATCCTCTGGTTGATAAAACTATACCTGACCTATATATAAAACTAAAGTGACTAAAAAAGTCTTCATTGCTTGTATCTTACTATCCATATCCATAATCAAGATCTTCCAGCTTCCCAATTTTTGTAGTATCTTTAATTTAATCTGTTCCCACACATCCTTAACCACCGTAAGAGTATACTTCACAGAGCTAAATATTTCATCTTATCATGTCCCCATAGGTATTGGTATTGCTGCACTAATTCATGTATGGATACATAGTTTATTGCTATAGGCTTTATTATTCTTCATTCATTTTATATCTCAGGAACACTTGAAACTTTCTCAAAATGTTCCACAACACTGAAATACCCTTTCCTGGATTTAGCAAGTAGAAAATAATTTCATCTGCAAATAAAACTAATTCTTGATTACCGCACTGGTTATATCCTTAAATTAGAGAGTCTCTTATTTTCTTCGGTAATAGTTCTGAATTAATTAGGTCCAAGTGTGGATCTACTGCTTTGGTGCTTGCTGCTTTAAGTTCATTTGTTATAGGTCCAAGTGTTCCTATATTACTTATTTGTTTCCAAATTTGAGTTACACATACCACCAATGGACACACTACTGCTATACCACCAGGCTAGCTAAGAGAATAGATAATTCTGCCAGTGTTGGCCTTGTTTCTTTTGATTTAGCAAAAAATACATTTCTGTAATGCAGCCTTCCATCAGACGTTGAAAGCTCTAGAGAATGAGTTTACCAGAGGCATGAGGAATGAACATAAGGAACTTTTTAGAAACTGGTGATTGTAGAAGAATTTTCAGGATACTGGGTTATTTGAAAAAAAGCATGTGGGGTTAAGAATACTTACAGATCAGGCAGAATTACAAGATGTATTCTTCACCTCAGCATTTGCAGATGAATTACAGTTCAGGGCACCAGCTCTGTGGGGTAGGATTGGCCGGGATATTGAGAGATGGAAACGTGACCAGGGATGAAGTATTAAAAAAAATAATGGACAGAAAGGAGATAAAGTACAGTCTCTGGATGAGGTATGTTCTTGGTTTAAAAAAAAATTGGTACACTTGATTTACTGGCTAAATTGTGGGCCATCTTGGCAATCAGAATGGTGATATAGGGTTAAATTATGGTTATGTCAGAATTTAGATCAAAGGATTTGTGGAGTGGGAACAACTGTCACAATTATCTTGTACTGTATAGTTATTGCCAGCATTCATGAGAGCCACATCTTCTTTAGCTCACACCAGCATCTGTGTACCTGGGATAAAGAACATGTTTGTGACTGGTAAATACACAGCACCTACTCATTCCTCACATTCTTCATATATTTTAACAGCTACTACAGGAAAGTACCTGTAGCTGATACTGAAAGATGACATTCATCTTAAACTCACAAGCTAAGTGCTCATATGATTGTCAGATACTGAAGTAAGACACTGGTGGTATTGTTTGCTTTTCCATGTATCGTCACATGGCATTGAAGCATTTCAGCAAGCACCAATGTTTTAATAGTACCACTCACCATCAATGCCAGCCTAAGTTCGCCACCATTATTACCAATTCCTGTTTTGGCAAATATTGCCAAATTGCAGTTGTGAGATTGTTAAAGGAAAAGGTATTTGGAAGGCCGCCAATATACTGGAAACCTAGTATAATGCAGACAAGCAAACTATAAGGGAGTAGGAGTCCATTCCTGTGGGTCCTAAGCCTAGGTCTACATTGATGTCCACTGGAGTGGCCCCTGCCCTATGGGTCATCACTTTTTGACAATCTGAGAAAGTTAAGTCCCAGAGTTTTCAGATGGTAGGTCCCCTGTCCTACAAAGATCCCTTGTTCACTTCTCTTCAGAGTGAACCATAGATTAGGTTGGCATTGAACTGCCCCCCCCCCCCCCCAAACTATCACCAGTTGAGAGCATGTCCATGCTGATTGCGTGTTCAGGCACTAGTTCCACTTTTGATGATGAAGTGTTTGCTCTAGTACCAGGAAAATCTCTGCCGTGAATGGCTGCAACTGAGTAACAGCCTTCCTTACTATTATTTAAGATTGTGTTCTCTTATTCTCTAGTTCTAGATTTGTTCCTTCAGATCAGTTTATCAGGAATTTATTATCTGGATAGTAGACTTTAACTAGGCTCCCCATCAGAAGTGTGAGATCTGATAGTACACATTATGCCACTTAAAAAAATATCTGAGATTCTTAAAAAGGCAGCAAATTCTGAAATTTGTCACTACATCAAATTCCCAGACAGCCTTTTCTTTCCCCATGTCAAATCAGAATGCATTTGTAGCATGTCTGCTGAGTCAGGAATTATGTGGGTTGAAACCCACATAGATCTGTGGTCGACAGGTCTCAGCCAGATTCTGAAAATAGTATGACAGACCTCTGTACTTTCCTCTTCAGAAGTAGACTCATAGGATATAATGGAGAGGTTGAGCCTCTGTTGTGGGTAAAAAAGAGGGTGAAGTTCCACTCACATCTATTTCTAGTCTACAGAAAAAAAAGGAACTTTCAAGACAGTTCCCTAACACCTTTAACATATGTATCTTCTCAGCTAAATAGTGATGGTCTCACTCCAGTATATTCTTCATCTATTTCTGAATAGAAATTTTGAATTTCTATTTGATGTGCTCCTTATACATAGATAGCTACTGGCACATCAAAATCCTGGGGGGACACTGCAAGTTCCTATTCTTTGCCATTGGGATCCTACACTTTTAGTACAAAAGAGTTCATTTCAGCCTATCTTTAACCCTAGGAATATTTTTCAAGTAACTCTTAGTTTTAGTTTTAGCTTTATAGTACATAGATCTGATAACATTCCTCTTACCAAACAACTGCTGTTTGGTTTTCTGGTGGAACAACCCAACAATTCCCATCCATCAGAGCTCTGTCCATTTTGCTGCTGTGATTCCAGTTCATTTGTATTTCCATCAGGAGGGAAAATGCTTTTCTTTGCCCATCTTAATTCATTTGCACAGACCTGCACTCAGTGTTGAGCAAGTCTTTCCTGCAGTTGTCCCTGGCATTATGAGTTATGGCTCAGAGTAAAGTACAAATCAGAGTTCTCCACTTCTTAGACTTGATGACTATTTGCACCTTTGTGATGCCATTATCCCTGCTAAATATAAGTTCTTTTAGTGTGACCATTTCCTGTCATATCTCCTACGTGTGACTGACCCTTGCAAGTGAGTCCTGTCCACTTAACTTTCAGAAGGTAGCTCAGTTTTTGTCATCCATTTTAGTTGGTCTCATAAGAGATGCCTCACTAATGGGATAGGAGCTCTTTGGTTTCATTTCTCAGGGAACTTAACATCATCTAGACAGACACCAACAACTTGAAGCACAGTAACGTACTGTACATTCTGAAGGCGCCAGCTCTGGCCTATAAGACCATTACCCTACTGATCAGGTCAGGCAACCTTACAGTATTCTGGTATCTGAACACAAAGAATAATATTAAATTATACCCCTCTCTTCAAGGAATCAATTAGGCTCTGTCAGTGAGCTTTATGTAACTGTATGAACCTGGTAGTAAACCATGTTCTTGATGTGGAAAACCTGGCAGACTCTCCCAGCCACAAACACAGTTTGTTTCTGGATCTACTTATCAAAACAACAGATGCAGATCACTATTTCTGTCTTCTGTGGTTTGCCTCAGATGGACCTATTTGCTGTGTAAGAGAGTGTGGTTATCCTTCTATTTTCCAACATACAGCAAATCACAGAGAATCAACAGTGGCAGCATTCTGCACAACACAGAGAATCAATGGTGGCTGCATTCCTCTTCTTGTGGAAAAACTTTTAAACACAGGAACTTCCCTGTTTCTCCCCTGACCAAAGTCAGGGAGAAGAGATCAGCAATAATTCTTGTCTTCTTTAGCAGCCTTAAAGACCATGGTTTCAGACCTTGCAGTGGATGACAACAGTAAATAAAAGTCGACAGCCTCCCCTACAAGTTTATTCTGTCGATGTGGGTCTTAGCAGCCTGATTTGCCTAAAAGACCTAGCCCCTCCATACACATACATTTCGTGACTCATTGAGACTATGCCCTAAATCATACAAATTACTCAACAGTCCATCAGTAGAACCACATACAGTGCCAAGTAGAAGTGTTTTTCAATTTGGACTTGAACTGACAGTATTTCTCCAGTGTCTACATCTAATTACAAGAGCAGAGATGGACTGAGATACCATTTAAGCTTGGATTCAAGTTTTGTTTCATAGTCGAGTTCATTCTTTGGTTATTTTGGTCTTTAACAGTCTGAATGAGGGAATATCAGCGTCAGCACCACTTTACTATACAGTTCCTGAAAAGGCTTGTTCTCCTCAGACCTCTCATTTGTAATGCTTCCCCTTCATGGTATTTGAACATTACGATCAAAAGTCTAGTGAGTCTTCCTTCTGAGCCTACTTCCTTATCTGATATGGCCCTCTTTCTGGTGGTAACCAGCTTTATCATGATAACTTTAGAAGTGAATGCAAGCAGTGCAGAAGCATTACCTGTGTTTTCTCAGGGAGATTGTTCCCCTCAGGACCAGCCATATTTTCCTGCATAATCCAGTTACAAAGCTCTGTCTCAGTCAAGACATTCATCAGACAGGCTCAGAGTTTGGGGGTGGGGGAGTAACGTTTGCACATACTTGGCATGCGGTAGCAACTATGTTTCTGTCTTGCCATAATTCTGTTTCTCAACTAGAACAACTCTTTAATATGTTCAACCAACAGCATGGAAAACAAGACAGTGGCTGACCAAATCCTGCCTAACCAGTTAGCCAACTATATTTAGCTTCTGTTACCAAAAGGCTTACCGCCCTGTGTCTTATCCTATCACAAGTGCTGTAACTTCTAATGCTTTATTTAAGAATGTGTTTACAGCTGACATCTGTGCTGAGGTCACATGATC